>NC_045450.1:55042079-55043857 GCF_002776525.5 Piliocolobus tephrosceles | reverse complement strand
GGGAGGAAGGAGGGAAAGAGAGAGAGAGAGAAAGTCAAATGGCATATGTTCTCACTTACAAGTGGGAACTAAACAATGGGCCCACATGGGCATACAGAGTAGAGTAACAGACATTGGTGACTGCAAAAGGTGTGAGGCAGGGAAGGGGGTGAGGGCTGAAAAATCATCTATTGGATATACTGTTCACTATTCAGGTAACAGGGACACTAAAAGCCCGGATTCACCACTATAGAATATATGCAGGTAAAGAATCTGCACTTGTACCCCTTAAATAGATTTTCAAAATTTTTTTTAAATTTAATTTCTTCTATCCCTGCCCTCATGCTACATTTTTATTTTTATTTTATTTTATTTTATTTATTTTTGAGACAGAGTCTTGCTCTGTTGCCCAGACTGGAGTGCAGTGGCATGATCTTGGCTCACTGCAACCTCTGTTCCACCAGGTTCAAATGATTCTCCTGCCTCAGCCTCCTGAGTAGCTGTGATTACAGACACATGCCACTACACCTAGTTAATTTTATTGTAATTTTAGTAGAGACGGAGTTTCGCCATGTTGACCAGGCTGGTCTCGAACTCCTGACCTCAAGTGATCTGCCCATGTTGGCTTCTCAAAGTGCTGGGATTACAGGCATGAGCCACCGTGCCCGGCCTCGTGCTACATTTTTAGTTTGAATAGGCCATCAGCAGGTTATCCTTGTGATACAACATATCTGGGATGCCATTATGGAATAAATATAATGTAGATAAATACCTAAGTGATGAAATACAGTTTTCCAAAAAGTGTGCAAATTATGTGTAAGTATTGTACATTGTCCTATGCTTGAACCAAAAAAGCCTTCTCTGCTAGACCATGTATGCTTTGTCTTTAAATTATTATACAATTTGGCAAAATTTGTTTTTCCATTCTTCTAGGGAACAAGAATGTTACAGATCAGTAGCCATTAGTAAATCTAACAGTAAAAGTGATCTGAATTTGAAAAGCGCCTTGTGAGCGGTGAGATCACAAGCCGTCTGGAGAAAGATGGGCTGATAGAGAAATAAAAGTCAGAACACAGTGCCATGAAGGCAAATCCCACATAGCCCATTCAGGGGAAGTGTCAGGAGATAATGCAGAGAACAGATGAGGAAATAAATAGACATTGCCTGCCTTGATACTCCCAGTAACATTAAATAGATCAAGCAATGACAGTGAAGACACCATGCATTTATTAGGCAGTGCTTGTTCTCCAAGAATCTCAAAGTACTTTGCCAAACTCTTACATCAAACAGTGACGGTCATAAGAGACCTGGAAGGCACGATTCCTATTTTTCCCATATGACAGACCCAAGGTGCTCAGATTCTGAGAGGTCTGCCTTGCAGGGGCATGCATGTGGAACACCTCTGATGAGACATTAAAAGACAACCACCAGGATAAAAAGTGGTGAAGGAAAAAAAAAACAGAAAATATTAATCCACAAAACAGAGGAAACAATTTTGTTCAACAATTATTATGGTATGCCCTAAAGCAATGTTTAAATGTACTGTAGTGACCACAAGGAATTGTAAAGCTTAAGAAATACTATTGTTACAGAGTCACATTAGAGGTCTTAAGACATTAACCTGCGACGAGATTGGGGTGTCCTGACGTAAATGGCAGTACTTACTCTGGGCAGGTGTGATGGTTAATAATGAGTGTCAACTTGATTGGATGGAAGGATACAAAGTATCGACCCTGGGTGTGTCTGTGATGGTTAATAATGAGTGTCAACTTGATTGGATGGAAGGATACAAAGTATCG